>NC_092335.1:149952500-149980000 GCF_046630445.1 Rutidosis leptorrhynchoides | reverse complement strand
CATTAATAAAAAAGTGTAAAGTAAGTTTCAATCAAGAATAGAGTTTGAAATAAAGGCTGACTTCGTTCAGTCGCCACAACCTCTATACAAACTGAAATGAGGTGAGACCAGTGGACATGGCTCCGTATATGAGTCCCCTAGATGTTGACAAATTTCCAGAACAAAACTCGTCTTCGTTCGACCGTGGTGATGGTTTAAGTGCGAGTAGGTCAGAAATTTCAGCGCAATGTTAAAAGGGTGTAGTGACTTTCGGATGGCCATAAATTCTAAACCGTAACTCGGATTAAGACGAGGTCTGAACGGAAAATCATCTAATCGAACCGAAATTGCTGGAAATCAACTTTTCCAGTAGCCCAGGTTAATGATCAGTTCCAGAAACAGTAAGTAAAGGTGTTCTGGTGGGTTCTTGGTGCTTGATGCTCATCACGGTTCTCATCCTTGATGCTTATAGCTTCAAGTGTACAACTCATTGATGTGTTTGCATCATCTTAACCAAGTTTTGACCATCATAACACTAGTGTAAGTCTAAGATATGTAGCACAACTCAATTAAGGGTTGTAAGTTATTTGATGAACCAAAGTTACATCAAGATCTTAGATCCGACACATACATGAGTTCTACTAGTAATATTAAGCTACAAACTTGAAAGTAAACTAAATAAACAAGATCTTAAGTTGTAGAACTTAGATCTTAGTTAGTTCTTAAAGATCCTAGACTAGAAAGTCTAGATCTAGTGTTCTTAAGTTAGATCCTAAGTTATAGAACTTAGATCTTCACTTTAATGAAACCATAAGTTATGAAACTTAGATTTTTGACTTGTAAAATGTATATAAGCTCATAAGCTCTTGTTTTAAATAAATTTGGAAGACCATAAGCCATAGAAACTTAGATCTAACATAGGTGTATGAAGTTATAACTAGAAAGTTATACTTCCATGTTCTTGAACTTATAAAGTTAACTTTAGTTTCAAGAAATATGAGATCAAGCTTAAATAGTAATACTTGACCAAATTAACAACATCACAACTTTAAAGTACTTACAAAAGAAAGAAATAAACTAACGTTACAAGTATTATGTTCATGTTTGTTTCATACTTAAGAAGATTCAAGTCAAGCTTGGATCTTAAGAATTTAAGTCTACAAAACAAGAACACAAGTATGATGATAAAGTTTATGAACTTTAAATCTTATAACATTTAAGTGTAGAACCATAAACTAACAAGTTTAGATTCTTGTTCTTGGTTCTTCATCAAACAAAAGATGGAAGTAACCAAGATTACATGAAGATACAAGTTATAGAACTTGATCTTTAACAACAACAAACAACAATAAGTAACAAAACAAGCAAATGATGATAATACTAGTGGCGGTTTTAGGAAGAAAAAGAAAGAAGAAAAGAAGTTGTTACTTACAAAGTTTGAGAAAAAAGGAGAGAAAAGAAAGAAAGTGTGTAAGTATGTGTGTGTAAAAGTGAAGGAATACTAGTGAATAAGTAACCAAAAATTGAAAATAAAACTCCCTCCCACTCCTTGATGGCCGAGGAGCTCAAAGGGGCAAGGTCAAAAGCCAACTTTCATGCATGGGGAGATGGTGTGAGCTCAAAATGGTATTAAAGTTAAATGGCATGGGAAAGAGGTGTAAGTATGCTAGTAACAAGTCTCCTCATCTTAACTTAATTAATCTAAGTTTATCATTAATAAGATACTAGCATAAAAGTAGGCTCCTAATTAATCCATCAAGAGAAGTAGGGTGAGCTTCCAAGTCCATGTCCATTAATAAAGGCCCAAGTCCAAGTATGTAACAATTAATTAAATAAAGCCCAAGTAATTAACTACTTACACTAGTTAATTAGAAATGATCAATATTAATTAATCATGAATGTAAATAATATTCGAAAACATTATTCGCAAAAAGTACGTGTGTCACAAAGACAAGTCGGAACATGTAAAGTCAAATACGGCAACTAGTAAATGTATAAAAATACATTTATTAAAACGCAAGCATTAATAATAAATTATTAATAAAAGTTGGAAAATCCAGGGTCGTTACAACTACACTAATTTATAGTAAAATAGCCTAGGCTTGCATAATTGTGTTGTGAGAGAGAAAGAGTAATGAAAACTCGGAACGAGAGAGAGCTCTGAGTTTTCTGAATGAATGAAATGAACGTCTAAGGCCTCTATATATAGGAGAATTGGGTCGCCAGTTGTAATCACGGGTCACCAATTGCTTAACCATGGGTTGCCAGTTGCTAACCACGAGTCGCCAATTTCAAGCTCCGAGTCGCCAGTTAGCCAACCCGGGTCGCCATTTTCTAACCTGGGTCACCAGTTATGATCTTTGGGTTGCCAATTGTGATTTTCAGGCCGCCAGTTGTAATTCCTGAGTCGCCAGTAGAAATTTCTAAGTCGCCTGTAGAAATTCTTGAGTCGCCAGTTGTGAGAACCAGACGCCAGTTGTGCTAACTGGATCGCCAGTTGTGGTAACTGGCTCGCCAGTTTCACCAAATGGATAGCCAGTTGGTTTAACTGGTTGGTTAGTTGTGATCTCACACTCCGTGTTTGTCGAATACAGGTTTATGATAGTACGTCGTTTAAGCACCGGTACACGTTTTGACTTGAATTTCAGTGGATACACCTTTTTGAGGTTATTTAGACTTGTAATAGTCACACATAATCCCCTGAATCACTTCTTGATGTTCCTTGCGGTTGTATTTGAAGTATTCTTTGATTAGGTTTTGTGTGTGTTTTAAGTGTGTGTAGGTCTTGGAACTTCTTGATCTTTGTATTTCAATCAGATGAGCTTCTAGGTTCTTGATAGATTTCATATACGTGTCTGAATAAGTTTTGGCACTCCTGGTTAGTGATCTTGAGCCTTTATAGTGGTCTTCTAGGGTAGTTCTTGATTTTAAGGTTATAAAACCCTAATTTTGGCCCTTTTTACAGCTTCTCTGCAAAGTGAGCTTTTAAAGTCATGTTTAGCAAAAATAAGTGGATTAGTGCGTTTGTAGAACTATTTTGTTTGAATACATGTAGGATTTCATTGAATATAGTTAGTAAAAATATGACTTTTTACGTGATATCAATGAACAGAAATTACACAATGGTTGAATTCAAAGAAAAAATGGATGCAAAAAGACAAAGAAAAGGTTGAGATAATCAAACAAAAAAATAAAATAAATGGACAATAGAAGGGGAAGAAAACAACAAATTCTTTCATTCCATTATTAAATGACGACAAAACAAGAATAATATTCGAGGAATAAATCTTAATGGCATATGGACGGAGAACCCTGATATTATTAAAAATGAGGCCTTTAAACATTTCAAGGCAGGTTTTAGTTATTCAGAAAATCGAAATTTTGGGTTTCAGGGGTCAACTAGATAAAAGATTGTCATTGTCAGAAGCAGAAATGACCGAAGCCCCATTAACTGAATTTGAAATCTTAAAAGCAATTAAGGATGCGGTGGAACCAAGGCTCCAAGTCCCAACGGTTTCAACATGAATTTTTCAATGTTTTTTAGGACACCATCAAAATCAACTAATCAATGCATTTAATAATTTTTTGGAAACATGAGAAATTTTAAAAGGGTGTAACGCATCTTTTGTAACTCTTTTGCCAAAGAATGCAGATCCTTAAAGCTTTTCCAAAATATAGACCTATAAGCTTGATAAGTTGTTACTACAAAATTCTTTCCAAAGTACTATCTAATCGGTTGGGTAAGGTCATCTGTTCAGTGATAGGTTTTGAGAAAGGTGTGTTTATAATTAATCGTTACATTCTAGATGAGATTTTGGTTGCAAACGAAGCCTTAAGTGACGTAAAGGCAAATAAAAATATGCTTCATGTTCAAGGTTGACTTCAAGAAAGCCTTTGATTACATAAATTGGGACTTATGCATTTAATGAGTTTTGGTCAACGTTGGTCCAAATGGATAAAAGGGTGTTAAAAGTCGGCTTCCATATCAATTCTTATCAACGAATCCCCTTCCAAAGAATTCTCTCTTGAACGAGGTGTTCGTAAAGGTAATCCTCTCTCTCCGTACCTCTTCATCATTGCAGCCGAAGGATTAAACCACTTAACAAAACTGACAGCTTCCAAAAATTTATTCACGGGTATAAGTGTAGGTAAAGAAAAAAAAATACTCGTGATGTGCAAAAGTGTGCAGTGCTTAATTTGCCTTTCAAACTTTTAAATTTATAAAACCTTTATTAATACACTTTTAACACTCTAACGAGCAACAAAACCCGATCAGAGGTAGTATTTTAGGTTATCGTCCTAAGAAAGCATAGATGCGGATAAGAGTTGTTTTATTAAATAGTTTAATTCTTATTAAAGAATTAAAGATATATTTTTATGTCTTTTATGAGATAGATTCTTATCTCTTAGGAAAGAGATGATTTAAGATAAACAAAATAAAGCAATAAAGTAAAAGATCCAAATTAAGCAATTATAAATAAAAGCATCTTCATGAACGAATAACTCATACGAGAATCATATTAGGCAAGTTTCATAACTTATATTAACACAAATCAAGATAACAATCATAGACCAATTATTATCCCTAAACAGGTTAAGACAAGTGTTGCATATCATTTAATAAGTAGGACTTAGAGCATATACTAGACATGTGATGTGCATGACTAATATCTCAATTCTTAGCATTCAATTCAATTACATGATACATATCAATCTTATGATGCAGATCAATATGCAAATAGGCTGACAAATTATATAAGCTATTAAACATAAAGTAGATCAACTTAAGTTACTAGCTGAAAGTCAATTACTACTTAGTTTTCATGAAATCATTAATTAAACATGTAACACCTCATTTTTCCCCGTAAATGTTTTATAGATGTAAAGCGTATATACGACTAGTAGATGAAAGGTTCAAGACTTATTCGTGTGTTGAAGTGGTACGCGAGAAAAATGAATCAGGAGAGGCATGGTGTCGCGGCGCGACAAAGAGGGCCGCGGCGCGGCGTTTGGAGTAAATCCAGACCAGAAGTGCGATTAAAAATGATCCCAGTTCAAGGCAATTGTCGCGGCGCGACGAATTAGGCCGCGGCGTGGCAGACAGTGCAGACAGGTACTGAATTCTTGTGATTTTAAATAAGAATCAAGGGCAATTTGGTCATTTCGTGTTTGAGCCAGATTTGGGGTTTTAACCTCATCCACTCATTCATTTTCTTATTTTCTTTTTGCTTTTCTTTTCATTTTCTCTCAAGAAACTCAATTTCCCCCAGTGATTCAAGTGGGATTTTGGAAAGGAAGAAGCGGGTTTTGATCTTTGGCGTAGTTGACAAGTTTGTTCTCCTCGTTCTTAGCTACACGGTGATACTAGTGGTAAGCTCTAACTCCGAATTTCATTTTCATGTTCATCATTCAAATTAGGGGCTTTTGATTGTATGATTCATAGATGGAACCCATTTAGTTGTTAATTGGAGATTAACATCAAGATTCGGGTTTGTAAGTGTTAGAGGCGGGTTTTGGGTTGGTTAATGATTTAACCATGTTTAAGACTCGTAAATGGTGTACAATCACCAGCATTAGTGATTATTGGTGTTTTGGAGACTTTTAGGGTTTTCGTGGTTCACTAATTTTGACTAGAGTCAAAATTAGGGTTTGTTGAAGATTATGACCCGAATGTCGATTCGATGAGGTTTGTAAACTTAAAATGGATTAAGTTGAAGTATAAAACCGAGTTAAACATGTTTTGATGTCAAAACTTGTAAATGGTGAGATTTTGACCTTATGGGTCAAAATTAGGGTTTATGGGCGATTTTGAGAACGATAAGTGTTTAACACTCGTGTTCGGGTTTAATTGGCATATTAGGACCATTATCACTTGTGTTAGTGATTATTGGGTAGTTTGGGAACGGTTTATCCTTGGAAGTTCATTTGGGTCGAAATTGCACTAAGTGTCGAATTGGGTGGTTTGTAGATCCAATCTAAGTGTGCTGTTGAATTTGTGATAATGGATTAGGTACTTTCCATTGACGAGTTGCGGATTACTTGAAAGCACTTCTTCAAGGCGACAAGGTGAGTGTTAATATCCTATATACATATGTATGTGTAGGATGGGTGCGGGTCGGGTGAAGAAGTTCTCGGTTATAGAGCTCACTTCACATATAGGTGGATTCATGGACTTGTGTATAGGTCTAATTGGCACGGTTGGCGTTTTGGTTAACCACCTTTGACGAGGTGTACACCTTGTGTGTACGTTATCACATGGACGTGTGATGTGGATTATATAACCCCAATGGCGAAGGGTTAATATTGTGAGTGGAATAATTATACGTATGTGTATATGGCTTATTTATTTGTGAATGTTATGGTATGAACCATCGAGCCGGTAGTGCCATAATGTGTGTGTGTGTGTGTGATAGGATGTGAACCACGAGCCGGTAGCATCAAGTGTGAACCACGATCCGGTAGCACTATAAAATAATTGATGTGAACCACGTGTCGGTAGCATCGAGTGTGAACCACGAGCCGGTAGCACTATAAAATAATTGATGTGAACCACGTGCCAGTAGCATCGAGTGTGAACCACGTGCCGGTAGCACTATAAAATAATTGATGTGAACCACGTGCCGGTAGCATCGAGTGTGAACCACGAGCCGGTAGCACTATAAAAGAGTATGACTCAAATGCGTATGGTGTGAACCACGAGCCGGTAGCACCATAGCGTTATGGTTAACCTTGGGTGTTTTACGCGTTGTTATATATATATATATATATTGTATATGTATAATGTTGTATTGACGTGATGTAGCTAACCTTCTGGTTGTAGCTTATTGGCATTGTTCACAATGTTGTTTGCGAACTTACTATATTGTTGGTGTTGTTAGCTTGTGCTTAGTGAACGTACGGTATGCTAGGTTTAGCTTGCCTTATACCTTGATGCTTCGGTATGCGCTATTTGATTATTATTGTGGCGTGTCCATTTTATGCATATATATGTATGTAGTATATTTTCACTCACTAAGCGTTAGCTTACCCTCTCGTTGTTGATATTTTTATAGGTTCGCGTGATGGCGGCTCGAGTAAGCATGGGGATTAGAGATCTTGGCTAGGTTGCTTTAGAAGATCTTGCTTTTGGACTCGATTAGGATTTGGGTAGCGTAGTTCCAAATCACCATGCTCGGTTTTGTGTAAACGTAACTAGTCGGGTCATAATGATTATAACCGGTTTACGATTTAATTAATGAACCATTGTATTAGGGAGTTTAAATTATTAATGTATGTTTTAAGTTCGTTGAACTTACTTTGGTAACAAATATGTTTTGGAAATTGTGTAATGGGACCTAAAGTATTATTTAACGCGTATTAAAAGGAAAAAAATTTATGGGCCGGTTTTAATACGGGTTGGGTCGTTACAAGTGGTATCAGAGCATGGTCTAAGGGATTTAGGTGACTTGAGATAGGTGCCTAGACTTAGACTTTTGTGTGTGCTAAATTGTTGCGGGACTTGTAGAATTACGGGTCGGAATGGGTTATAGTTAGTGCCTTGTTGTAGGTGGACTAACATTTATATTAGTAATGCGAATATTATTAATATGTTATTGTGTTGTGATAATAATTCTCGCATGTGTTTATATCGCGTAGAATTTTGTTTATGTTTGTTATATCATCGAGCGAGGCGGTCATTGTACTAATGAGTTAATACAGCGTGTGTGCGTAATAAGGACTTGCAAACCTTATTACGGGTGCAAATCGTGTCTAGCAAGTGATGTAGGATGAGTGTTTAGCAAGATGGGGCGGTGTTATGTGCATAACTTTATACGTTCGTGATCTAATCGCTTTGCATTCCTTAGAATGGCGACGAGAAACGGGATCAAGTCGAATGACGCGAAGTTTAACGCTAGAGTTGCGGTCGCCGTTTCGGAGCAAATGAGTGTGTTTCGGGAAGAAATGGATAGGAAGTATTCCGAATCTCGGAGTAGTGGTGAAATGAAGCGTTGTCTTAAGAGCTTCATGAGGACTAAACCCCCGATGTATGACGGGAAACCGGATTCTTTAGTGAGCACAACTTGGATCTCGGCTGTCGAAGGGTGTTTTCGCACTATTGAATGCCCTCCCGAGAAGAAGACGAGACTCGCTACTAGTTTGTTGCGGGGTAGGGCAAAGGATTGGTTGGATGGTATGATTGATCTTGTCGGTGGCGAAACGTTTATGGCTTTATCGTGGGACGAATTTAAGGAGGAATTCTTCGAGGAGTTCAGAACTTCAGCTGATTTGTGGGAGTTGCGTAATGAGTTGAGAAATTTGCGACAAGGATCTATGGATTTGAATACTCTCAAAATGACCTTTATGGCGAAGGCTCGTTTTTGCCCGGAGTATTTGAGGAATGATCGTTTGTTGATGGGGGGATTTCTATCGGACCTTGAATGATGACTTGAAGAATAAAATTAGCCGGGGTCAAGCGAAATCATTTGCGGAGTTATTCGCCTTGGCTAGAGGTTTCGAGTCTTATTCGTGATCGAAGGTTGGTGAACCTTCAAGTGAGAGAAGGGTTTTTTCGTATGGTGCTCCAAGTAAGAGGACTAAGGGTCCGAGTGTGAGCACGGGTGGTGCACGGACGAATATATCGGATTCTAGTGCGGCTAGATGTTACAATTGTGGCGTGAGGGGTCACAAGTCGTGGGAATGTTCGGTACCAAAGAGTGATGGCATGGTGTGCTTCAATTGCCAAGAAGAAGGACATCGTAAGTCGGAATGTCCTAAATTAGCGAGGACGGGTGCGGCAAGGAGATGTTAAGGTACGTTTTGTTTTAATAAATATGTCCTTTGATTATTTATTGTGTGTCGTTGAGTTTGAGTTGGTTAAATGCATGGTGTTGTGCATGTTATTGATATGGGTGACGTTCCTAATGGAAGTACCCTATGGTGACGTTTTGATTGCTGGGCGAAGGGCGTAAGACTTGGCGTAACCAAGCATTCCTTAGTATTTGGGAAATGTTTCTACCAAGCCATGGAAATGAGTTTTGGTGTTCGGATGTTAGAGCGTGTTCGCTCTCGTGTTGAAGTTGATGAACCATGAGGTTCGACGGGTGGGATGAAACCCGAGAAATCGAGTGTTTTGGATCTCGATGTATGTTAGTAAAGGAGTCTACGTGACGAGACATTAGGTGCCTCTTTTATACCTACTAGCGTGGTGTTCGACTCCGATTATGTTGCGGTTACATTGTACTTAGGGTACCGAAGTGAAACCCTTAGTTACATGAGTGACTAGGTGAAGTTTGACAAGCTATAGCAATTGGATGATTGCGAGAGTAGAGCTGTGTAATTTTCGGTACACTTTTCGTTCGAAGTGTTAAGGATTGGTTGAAATCCTTCGTGTGCCGAAGATTGGAGGGAGATGTAGTGATGGGTCGTGTGAACCCAATTGTTGGTAAAGTCTACCTTTGGTAGCATTGTACGGGTGTACGAGATGCGGTTATGGAACGTAATTCCAAGTGGGGGAGTTACACTCCCGCACAAGGAGGTTTTAGTGTGAGATTTCGGACAATGCTTATGGTAGATCCGAAATTTGTGTCGGGACCTAGATTTGGTCAATTTGTGGTGGAGTACAATTTTGGTAAAATTGTACCTATGATTTTGGATTTGAATTATCACCAAGGTGGTAATGTGGTAAATCTCGTTGAGAGATAATGGACGGGTATGGCAAGTAAGGTGGAATCCCTCGGTTAAAGGATGTGCGTGGTGGATTCTCTGATAGAGAATTATTGTTTTGTGCCTATGTTCGATATAGGTGGTTCTTGCTCGATTGTGTGAATGGTTAGTGGTATCCGTTAGGATTCACTATAGCGTAGCAGAGCGCGATATTACGCTACTCGTTGTTCGAGGCCAAAAGGGCGTTGATTGGTGAAGCATGACCTTAGGGGTCCGCTGACTTCATCATGGTTATCGATTGGTGAAGCATGACTTTCGGGGTCCGCTGACTTCATCATGAGCGTGGTGTTATATCGGTGAAGCATGACTTTCGGGGTCCGCTGACTTCATCCGGTGTTGAGATTGGTGGAGCATGACCTTCGGGGTCCGCTGACTTCATCAAGGGAGTAGTGTTACGTCGTCATGGCATAACATTATCGAGAAATGCGAGTACCGGTGGGAAATGAGAGTACCATTCATGAGTTGTGTTGTGGGACGTGAATATCGGGTTGTTCGTATTCATAATATTTCGGGTTGTTTCGGCCATGTTGTGTTGTGATCTATTGGTTGTTTTATACACCAATGGTGGGGTCGTAAGGACCGTGTGGTGTGATCTATCGGTTGTTTTATACGCCGATGGTGGGGTCGTGAGGACCATGTTGTATGATTAGTGATGCGATAGCCGCGCTTCGCTCACGTGTTGTTACGGGTGTGACAATAGTCGATTTTGTACACCTTGGGTTAGCGTTGCCATGGTCGTTTTGGGCGCTAACGGTTTTAGCCGTTGCTTGTTATGATGTTACGGTAGTTGCGTATTGGTCGTATTGCGCACTACAAGGGATGTATAGTGATTGGTGTTATCCGTAAGGATTCGTTTGGTTCGGTCTTCATCGTTTCGGGTTGTTGACCTTAGGTTTAGACTTGGTTGCCTTTAGCGTTGTACTCGGTAACGGTACGCTAAGGGGTTGATATCTCGGTACGAGATTGGTTGAGTTTTCCCGATGTTAGGGAATGAGCATGGTTTTAGTGCTCGGATTGTGGATTTGATATATCGCGGGTGACGATTTAGCTGTTAAGGGTAACTCTTTAAGAAGAATTGTCTAAGGGATCATTGTAGACTTCGGTTGTTGCAGGTATTGTACGTCTCGGGATGCGATCAAGTGTGTAATTTGTCATTGGATTAACCATCGGGTTAGCGAATTTGTGGTAGAAGTCGGTTTGAAATGCATGTTCGACGACCATTGAGTGTGGGTCCGTTGGGTTCGTGACTAGGATCACGAGGACGTGATCGAATTTAAGTGGGGGAGAGTTGTAACACCTCGTTTTTCCCCGTACATGTTTTATAGGTGTAAAGCTACATACGACTAGTGGATGAAAGGTTCGAGACTTATTCGTGTGTGGAAGTGGTACGCGAGAAAAATGAATCAGGAGGGGCATGGTGTCGCGGCGCGACAAAGAGGGCCGGCAGACAGGTACCGAATTCTTGTGATTTTAAATAAGGATCAAGGGCAATTTGGTCATTTCGCGTTTGAGCCAGATTTGGGGTTTTAACCTCATCCACTCATTCATTTTCTTATTTTCTTTTTGCTTTTCTTTTCATTTTCTCTCAAGAAACTCAATTTCCCCAAGTGATTCAAGTGGAATTTTGGAAAAGAAGAAGCGGGTTTTGATCTTTGGCGTAGTTGACAAGTTTGTTCTCCTCGTTCTTAGCTACAAGGTGATACTAGTGGTAAGCTCTAACTCCGAATTTCATTTTCGTGTTCATCATTCAAATTAGGGGCTTTTGATTGTATGATTCATAGATGGAACCCATTTAGTTGTTAATTGGAGATTAACACCAAGATTCGGGTTTGTAAGTGTTAGAGGCGGGTTTTGGGTTGGTTAATGATTTAACCATGTTTAAGACTCGTAAATGGTGTACAATCACTAGCATTAGTGATTATTGGTGTTTTTGAGACTTTTAGGGTTTTCGTGGTTGACTAATTTTGACTAGAGTCAAAATTAGGGTTTGTTGAAGATTATGACCCGAATGTCGATTCGATGAGGTTTGTAAACTTAAAATGGATTAAGTTGAAGTATAAAACCGAGTTAAACATGTTTTGGTGTCAAAACTTGTAAATGGTGAGATTTTGACCTTATGGGTCAAAATTAGGGTTTATGGGCGATTTTGAGAACGATAAGTGTTTAACACTCGTGTTCGGGTTTAATTGGCATATTAGGACCATTATCACTTGTGTTAGTGATTATTGGGTAGTTTGGGCACGGTTTGTCCTTGGAAGTTCATTTGGGTTGAAATTGCACTAAGTGTCGAATTGGGTGGTTTGTAGATCCAATCTAAGTGTGCTGTTGAATTTGTGATAATGGATTAGGCACTTTCCATTGACGAGTTGCGGATTACTTGAAAGCACTTCTTCAAGGCGACAAGGTGAGTGTTAATATCCTATATGCATATGTATGTGTAGGATGGGTGCGGGTCGGGTGAAGTGGTTCTCGGTTATAGAGCTCACTTCACATATAGGTGGATTGATGGACTTGTGTATAGGTCCAATTGGCACGGTTGTGCGTTTTGGTTAACCACCTTTGATGAGGTGTACACCTTGTGTGTACGTTATCACATGGGCGTGTGATGTGGATTATATAACCCCAATGGCGAAGGGTTAATATTGTGAGTGGAATAATTATACGTATGTGTATATGGTGTATTTATTTGTGAATGTTATGGTATGAACCATCGAGCCGGTAGTGCCATAATGTGTGTGTGTGTGTGATAGGATGTGAACCACGAGCCGGTAGCATCAAGTGTGAACCACGAGCCGGTAGCACTATAAAATAATTGATGTGAACCACGTGCCGGTAGCATCGAGTGTGAACCACGAGCTGGTAGCACTATAAAATACTTGATGTGAACCACGTGCCGGTAGCATCGAGTGTGAACCACGTGCCGGTAGCACTATAAAATAATTGATGTGAACCACGTGCTGGTAGCATCGAGTGTGAACCACGAGCCGGTAGCACTATAAAAGAGTATGACTCAAATGCGTATGGTGTGAACCACGAGCCGGTAGCACCATAGCGTTATGGTTAACCTTGGATGTTTTACGCGTTGTTATATATATATATATATATATATATATATATATATATATATATATATATATATATATGTATAATGTTGTATTGACGTGATGTAGCTAACCTTCTGGTTGTAGCTTATTGGCATTGTTCACAACGTTGTTTGCGAACTTACTTTATTGTTGGTGTTGTTAGCTTGTGCTTAGTGAACGTATGGTATGATAGGTTTAGCTTGCCTCATACCTTGATGCTTCGGTATGCGCTATTTGATTATTATTGTGGCGTGTCCATTTTATGCATATATATATATGTATGTAGTATATTTTCACTCACTAAGCGTTAGCTTACCCTCTCGTTGTTGATATTTTTATAGGTTCGCATGATGGCGGCTCGGGTAAGCATGGGGATTAGAGATCTTGGCTAGGTTGCTTTAGAAGATCTTGCTTTTGGACTCGATTAGGATTTGGGTAGCGTAGTCCCAAATCACTATGCTCGGTTTTGTGTAAACGTAACTAGTCGGGTCATAATGATTATAACCGGTTTACGATTTAATTAATGAACCATTGTATTAGGGAGTTTAAATTATTAATGTATGTTTTAAGTTCGTTGAACTTACTTTGGTAACAAATATGTTTTTGGAAATTGTGTAATGGGACCTAAAGTATTATTTAACGCGTATTAAAAGGAAAAAAAATTTATGGGCCAGTTTTAATACGGGTTGGGTCGTTAAAAAACACATCCAAACAGAGGATCTTCGACTAAGCCTAATAATATCAAACTCTATTATATAAGTGTAATTCATTAAACAAGTTTATCACTATTATGCTGTTTAACCTAGTTGCACGCGATTCAATTTAACAAGTTTGATGGACTAGATCTAAACAAGTAGCATGAATCGAATAATAGATCATCGGATCAAGTACCAATCAATCCTAAAATCATGTTATTTAATCATTAAGCATGGCAAACAAGTATATTAAAGCATAACAGATTCAAAACAGTTCAAATATCATCACAGAAACTCGACCATACAGATTTGGAATATAACCAGAAACTGTACGGATGAAGCATTGAAGCGGGCGGTTTCCTTCCTCATCAAGCCGGCGGCTTGGAGGTGAGGCTGGCAGCTTCATCTGATTCCCAGATGAAGTCAATCTTCGTCCACGTAACCACTATGAACGTTTAGTTCATAGTAGAAGACGAACAGAAATGAATACAGTAAATAAAATAAGTAAAACAATAAAATAAGGATAAAATCATACCTTAAAAAGAAGGTAGATGTAAAATAACTTGAATTAAAACTTGAATCTTGATTACAATGACTAAATCTAACCTAAGGGTTTAGAGAAAACCCTAAAAAAATGACCTAACCAGAATTATTGAATTCTGAAATCTAATACATATGAAAACTGAGACCAGAGGTCTGTATTTATACTGTTCAAGTTCGGTGGCCAAGCCGGCGGCTTCAGAGGGAAGCCGGCGGCTTGCCTTGGGTCGGTCACTCCTTTTCCAAGTTAAACTTAATCTGCAAGCTAAAATCTTTTAGCCGTCATCACTAAGCTGGCGGCTTCAGGGAAGCCCGGCGGCTTGGTAGATTCGCCAAATCTTTTTGATTTTGTTTCCATTATTGCTTGAACTTGGTCGATAAGTTGAGAAACCGTGTCAACTAGGCCGGCGGCTTCGGGCTGAAGCCGGCGGCTTCCTTTGCCTTTTGCTTGATCAACAAGTTCTTTCAATTTTACGAAGATTCTGGAAAATTCTGACACATGTGACTCCAAAGCCGGCGGCTTCCTTGAATCCATGCCGGCGGCTTCATGTAGCCGTTCTGCAATTTTCTGTGTTTTTGATCCTGTTTAATACATAACTTTGATAAAATCTTTATAAATACCTTTTTCCCATTGTTATCCATTTTAGCGTGTTTTGGGGTTAAAATGACTTTAAAATACTAAGATAACTCCTCAAAATGTTATTAAAAATTGTATAATTTATGAGTTATCAACTCGTGACACACTTACAATACGCGGGTGACGCCATGTTTTTTGGAGATTGGAATAAATGAAATGCAGAAAACTTAATAAAAATTCTTAAATATTTTGAGGAAACATCGGGGTTAAAAGTTAATTTCAACAAAAGCAATGTCTTCGGGGTGGGAGTAACTAAAACTGAAATTGACTTGATGGCTTCATGGCTCGGTTGCTGAGCGGGCTCACTGCCTATTATGTACCTCGGGTTAATAATTGGTGCAAACATGAATAAAACTAAAGAGTGGGATCCGGTCTTCTCAAAGTTCGGGAAAAGACTAGCGGACTAGAAGGCAAAAGCTATCTCTTTTGAGGGTTGCCTCACACTTATTAAATCAGTATTAAATTCTCTTCCCCTATATTTATTTAAGGCCCCCTTTCTGGTAATAAATAATCTAGAAGGACTCCTTAGGAAATTCTTTTGGGATGGGTCGGGGAATAATTCCAAGATTTCCTTGATTAAAAGGGATTCGACTTTGTTACTTTATGACATGGGCGGGTTGAACATATGGTCAATTTGTAACAAAAATCGTGCATTATTAGGTAAATGGTGGTGACTATTTAAACTTGAAAATAATTCTTTATGGGTTAAGGTTATTAAAAGTATATACGATTTTGATGGCGGTTTATCTACCAACTCATTAATTAAACCAAAATACTCCACAACCACTTGGTCCATTATCATAAAAAATGGTATAATGCTAGATTCATTAAGCATACCTATCACAACATCCTTTAAAAAACTTATTTCAGACGAAAAAAATACAACCTTTTAGAATGATAATTGGCTTGGGAATATTAAACTTAAAGATTAATATAATCGGGTTTTTAGACTTGATACCAACCATAATGCCAGCATTATGACCAGGTACATTGGGATAATAATAATATTAATACTTATTGGTGTTGGTCCCGTGAAATCTCCTGGAGAGTTCATGGGGACCTCCCCAACTTAACTAATGATTTGTCAAGACCTATTCCATGTAGTAAGTTGGAAGATGAATGGTGTTAGAGCTTGACATCTCATGGAAAATTTCCGTTTAAGGAATTGACGAGTTTAACTGAACAAAGTGTGCCAGTTTCTATTAAAATCGGTGTCTTTATTTGGAGAGTTGGAAGAAAAAGGTTGCAGGTGCGATCTGAACTTGACAAAAGAGGTATTGATCTTGACTCGATTCTATGTCCCGTTTGTGATAACTACACTGAACTAGTCGATCATACACTCTTTTCTTGTTCATTTGCTAAAGATATTTGGTCCCGTATATTTGCTTGGTGGAAGTAAGACCTGCCAACCAACATGTCACTAGATACACTGCTCACTGAAATGGGCCTGCCCAGAATTTCGTTTTCTCTAAAAATGCTGTGGCAAGTGACATTGAGGATAACTTGTTACTTTATAAGGTAAAATAGAAACAACATAGTTATCACCAAGAACAAAATGTCAGTTGCAGTCTTAGTAAATGATATCCAAATAAAAGTCACGAATGGATTACATATCATTCGAAATTTTTGAGGCTAGAATGGAACCGGTGGCTAAATGATCCACACTCTTTTGATGTTTCTATTGCAAACCGCAACGGTATTGGTTAGTTATTTAGTGTTTTGTTATCTTGTATCGAGTCTTAAATAGAGATTGTGTTATACCGGGGTGGTGGGTATATTTCTGTCAAGTTATGTTGGCATTGCCATCCTAGATATTGACAAGCTCGTGGTCTAAATTGGGTGGTAAAATGTCACTTTGTCGGTAAATTTTGAACACTGTTTCATTTGTCCTCCCAATTTGTTCCAAGTGAGACTTCGGGCTTTGGTTAATATTCCTGGATGGTAATAGTAGACTATTCGTGAAATTCTCATGTATTGTACATTCTTATTCTTAATAAAATTATAGTTCTGTCTTAAAAAAAGTAGTAGTGGTAGTAGCATTCATAATAGAGGTGGCAGTAGTAGTAGCACTAGTAGCAGTAGTTGTGATGGTGGTAGTAGTAGTGGCAGTGGTAAGAGCAGCAGCAGGAGTAAAAGTAGCAACCTCAATAACAGTAGCAATAGTAGTAGCACTACTACTACTACTACTACTACTACTACTACTACTACTACTAATAATAATAATAATAATAATAATAATAATAATAATAATAATAATAATAATAATAATAATAATAATAATAATAATTAATAACAATAATAATAATAATAATAATAATAATAATTAATAACAATAATAATAATAATAATAATAATAATAATAATAATAATAATAATAATAATAATAATAATAATCAAAATAATAAACACAATAACAATAGTAGTAGTAATAATAATATCGTTAATTTTTATTTTTATTATTTTATTTTTTATTTGAAAAGCACACAATATTATTATTATTATTATTATTATTATTATTATTATTATTATTATTATTATTATTATTATTATGATTATTTATTATTATTATTATTATTATTATTATTATTATTATTATTATTATTATTATTATTATTACTACTACTACTACTACTACTACTACTACTACTACTACTACTCCTCCTACTATTCTTATTATTATTATTATTATTATTATTATTATTATTATTATTATTATTATTATTATTATTATTATTATTACTACTAGTACTACTAATATTAATATAGTATTATTACTATTTTTAATGATAATAAAAATTGTAGTAGTAGTACTTATATTAGTATTAGTAATAGTAATAATAATAAAAATATAAGTAGTAGTCGTACTCGTATAATACAAGTAATAATAAATCCGAGTGTTTATACCTTGAGAGAGAGGCAATGAAAAATAATGACAATGTTCAGGATTAACAGAAATTATGTGAGTTATAATAATTGAAAAAGAGCTATTCAAATAGTAATTGCGTGGGTATATTCTGTCGAGTTATGTTGGCATTGCCATCCTAGATATTGACAAGCTCGTGGTCTAAATGGGGTGATTAAATGTCACTTTGTCGCTAAATTTTGAACACTTTTTCATTTGTCCTCCCAATTTGTTCCAAGTGAGACTTCGGGCTTTGGTTAATATTCCTGGATGGTAATAGTAGACTATTCGTTTAATTCTCATGGATTGTACATATTAATTCTTTATAAAATTATAGTTCTATCTTAAAAAAAGTAGTAGTGGTAGTAGCATTCATAATAGAGGTGGCAGTAGTAATAGCACTAGTAGCAGTAGTTGCGATGGTGGTAGTAGTAGTGGCGGTGGCAAGAGCAGCAGCAGGAGCAAAAGCAGCAACATCAATAACAGTAGCAATAGTAGTAGCACTAATAATAATATAATAATAATAATAATAATAATAATAATAATAATAATAATAATAATAATAATAATAATAATATTTAATAATTAATAATAATAATAATATTAATCATTAATCATAATAATAATAATAAACACAATAACAATAGTAGTAGTAATAATAATATTGTTAATTTTTATTATTATTATTATTTTTTATTTGAAAAGCTCAAAAGACTACTACTGCTGCTGCTCCTCCTGCTATTTTTAATGATAATAATAATTGTAGTAGTAGTACTTATATAGTATTAGTAATAGCAATAACAATAAATATAAAAGTATTAGTCGTAATAGTATAATACAAGTAATAATAAATCCGAGTATTTATACCTTGAGAGAGAGGCAATGAAAAATAATGATAATGTTCAGGATTAACAGTAATTATGTGAGTTATAATAATTGAAAAAGAGCTGTTCAAACTTAACATAAACTTTGCTAATTCTTTTATGCGAGTTATAAGTGATGGTGCAGACATCTTATTCTGAAAGGATAGATGGCTCAGTGACAAACCACTATACCTTAAGTTTAACCGTCTATTCAGAATGGAGGCGAACAAAGAGGCGAGTGTAAAAGATCGTATATTGAAGCGGGGATCAGACTGCACGTTTAACTGGAAATGGGTCAGGAGCATTTCGGTTCGAACGATTTTGGAGATTAATGAGCTTCAATCGCTACTCAGGGACTTTAAATATGCAGATACAGGTTTGGGCTTCTAGTAACGGTGGGATGTTCTCTTCCAATTCTTTGAGGAATCAAATTGATGATCTGTTGTTGCCTGACACTTCAAATTCAAGTGAAACTTTACAAAACAATTTAATTCCTCAAAAGATAGGTGTGTTTATTTGGAGTGCTCAACGAAACAGGCTTCCGGTAAGACTTGAGTTGGATAAGAAAGGTATCGATCTCGACTCCGTTAGATGCTCGATGTGCGACAACGCGTTGGAATCAATAGACCACGTGCTTCAACAGTGTTCATTCGCAAATGATGTGTGGTGTCGATTTTTTCGTTGGTGGGGGCTATCATACCCCATTGGGATAAGTCTAAATGATCTCGTACAAGGTGGATCTTTCTTCCAAAATGACGACGTACTCAAGAAGGTTTACCAAGCAGCGGTTTGGGTATGTGTATACAAGATTTGGCAAAACCGTAACAACAAGATATTTCGTCAGAAAAATTGTATAGCCGCTATGTTAATCCAAGAAGTGCAAATCAAAAGTTTCGAATGGATAACAATTCGTTTGAAGAAGAAATCGATAAGTTGGTTGCAATGGCTCGCTAAACCGAGTATCTACGATGATCACGGTTAATACTCAGGGTCATTTTTCCGTTTAGTTCTATTCGTTTATTTTATAGTTGTCTGCTTTCAGTCTGCGTTCAGTCGTGTAGGCTAGCCGTTCTTTATGTATGTTTTTCAATGTTGTTGGTAGCATACTCTGTATATTCTGTTTTCATCAATAAAATCTCTTTGCTTTTCAAAAAAAAAAAAAACTGAGTAATAATTATGTGATGTTATCATGACATTATTATTATTAATGTATTCATCATCTAACACTAATGGAAGTATTATATAGAAATATTAGTATTAGTTGTAGTACTAATAAAAAAATTAATGAAAAATAAAAATTAAAACAATTAATAAAACGTAGGTGAAAATGTCAACAAATTTTGTAGTTTCTAAGACGATAAGATTTGAAAGTGACTGGAAATCAATCGTCATTGAAAGTCGATCAACAGTAACTGAAATGAAATTGGATGTGATATGAAAAAAAAATTAATTAATTGATTGCTCTAGGTCATACATAGTACTCCGTATTTCATATTTAAGTTTGACCATGTTTGTGTTTTCATATTATCTTGAAAGGGGATAATACAGAGACATATATATTTTTTTACCACATTTAATAGGGAAAAACTAGTTACAACAAAAAATGCTAGTAGGGTCAACCACCCCCTTTTGTCTTAGAAAAGATACGCCCCTGTTTATATGGAGTATTAACGATGATCAAGAAGTATACAGTATATGGTACTGGTACCGCAAGGCTCTATGACTTCCTAATGGTTACGGTTATATTCATTCATTACATATTTTGGAATCAAACTTCCATACTAAAACGAAGATATTGTTTTATATTTAATTTAATAAAATTACATAACATGGCCTTGTATATTCTTGAAAAAACACTCAACAATACAAAAGACTTGAAAATAATAATATATTGACTAAATATAAGATAAGAAAACTCAATTAATTGATTGCTCAGCTTTTCAAAAAAAATTTAATTGATTGCTCTAGGTCATACATAGTACTCCGTATTTCATATTTAGGTTTGACCATGTTTGTGTTTTCATATTATCTTGAGAGGGGATAATACAGAGACATATATATATTTTTTTTACCACATTTAATAGGGAAAAACTAGTTACAACAAAAATGCTAATAGGAACAACCACCCCCTTTTGTCTTAGAAAAGATACGCCCCTGGTAGAGTGTACATTAAATAGTGAAATAAAAACATAGAAAGTGGGTCACCGGATTGGAACTTGCTAAAGGATCGTGAATTGTCCAAAGTATACGAGTCGAGTTATATACTTGGGCTGGACCGGGTGGTAAGATGTCGTGAATTGATCGGGTTATGATCAATAGTGGATAGTTGGAATTGTGGTCCTGGGCGATGTTAATTGCGGGGGTTAAAGGATCTGCAGATCACAAGCCGTTAGTGTGGGGTAAAAAGTCTTTAGCTTGGGGTTCCAAATCTTTGCGGTTCTTCAATGTATGGTTTGATAGTCCAAATTTTATGGATATGTGCAAGTCGAAATGGGTATCTTATCAAGTGGGAGGTTATTCGGCTTTTGTTATTCAAGAAAAATGCAAGTTGTTAAAGATAATGCATCTCGTGTGATTCATAATAAAGTTGGTCTTGCTTCAATGGAATGCGAAATTTATGATATGAAGAAAGCTTATGAATTGAGATATTTATTGCCTTTTGTATTGACCGGCCTCATGGTTAATGAATTGATTTTGTACAAAAAGAAGGCGGCGATTGTAGTTCGTAATGAATTTAGTGGTACATCAAATATTACCGTGTTGTTTAAGTAGTTCAAAGTAGTTTTTGAGAATAATGAATTCTTTTGGTACTTGATGTAATTGTATGGATATGGCTAAAGCATGTAAATCCATTACAATGGCCCTTTGTATTGTAAGGTAGTTCACTATTGGGTGAAATACCTTTCTTAATTAAATTCATTTTTTTTTGCCAAAAAAAAAAAAAAAAAAAAAAATTGGAACTTGGTACAAGACCATTGGGAATGGCCTTACGTGCCTCATTTATAATGGCTTCGTTTGTGTGTCACACCCTAATTAGTAGCTCCTTCCTGTTGTATAATTCGTAGCATTTCTTTTGTTGTTATCCATCAAATATCTTTGTGGATGAAAATACTTATAACTCGAATATCATATCTCAGTAGATTGAGCAAAAAATCAATTAGTAATAATATTAAGTATCCCAACATTAATTTCAATCGATCTATCCTTGTATGAAGTTATGGGACTGTCATCGCTAGTGTCGGATATCCCCAATTTATCTTGGTTTAGATTCAACTACTTTTTCATACAACAATAACACCACTTGTAGTGGTGGCGAAATTTGTTGGCGTTTCGAAGGTTGAGGCAGAATAATTGACGGTAACGTGACAAATGCAATTAGATGAATGTGAGTAGTGGGCGACGTGATGTGGTGATGTGTCAAATAAGAAGTGAAAGTTGGGTGTTAAAATAGTGAAAAAGTTGAAAAATGGTATAAATTAATAATAAAATATTTAACACGCCTCTTCCTTCCCGTGCATCAGCTCAACACGCCAACAAATTTGGCTACCAGCATGCTGTGCTATGACGTGTTGGTGACGTGTTCAGACAAATTCGAGCTCCAACTAGGGGTGAATGTACTCACATGGGAGTGGGGTTCTATGACCAACTATTCTAGAAATTTTTGTTATTATGTAATTTTAAATTGTATAGAACACCACTAAATTTAGTTATAGGATCCCACGTATTTTTAAGATTAATAATTTTTTTGGATGTAAATAATCACTAAAGTGCTTTTCAAATATAATTAACTTTGAATTTTTCAGGAGACCCTAATGAAATTTTATCCTCGCCACTAACTTCAACACACGCGTTACAAATGGTCTAAATAATGAGTGAGCTATCAGGAATTCTTGGTACTAGATATCGACACACTAAGGCCATTAATTTATCTTTAGAATATGAATATTATGAATTCACACACTAAGCTACAAATATACATACAGAGGCGAAGCCAGAATTCACGTATAGGGGATGCATTTCAAAAAAAATAAATATCAACATAAAATTTTCATATATACATCGTAACTATAAGATATTTAAGGGATGCTTATGTTTATTATTTGGGAATATTGACAACTAATATACAATTTTTAACACACTATAATTCGCTTATTTGAAGAGTTGGGGATGCAAAGCATCCACATGCATCCCCTTGTCTCCGCCGCTACATACATACATACATACATACATACATACATACATACATACATACATACATACATACATACATACATACATACATACATACATACATATGGGCAGGATCAATGGGGAAGTAACCAATCGCGGATAAGCGGGGGGAAGCAAATTTATTTTTTTTTTCGTTTTTTTCTGAATTTTTTTTTCAGGCATCAAGATCACACGAAATGAACATTTAGAAAAGACAATTCGTGATGAATGTTATTATTTAGGCGGTAAAACGATCGACAAAAATAACATTCAAGATAATATTGTTCGTGAAGAATGTTAACGTTTTTTTCTTCATGTTTTGTGAAGTAAAATTTAGCCCGATTTAGAGTTTAGGGTTTAGGGTTTGGTGTTTTGGGTTTATTCCATAAACCCAAAACACCAAACCCTAAACCCTAAACCCTAAACTCTAAACCGTTCGTGTTAAAAACTCAATCTAAATCCTAAATCTAAACCCTAATATCTAAAACCTCAACATACGCTCGAAAAATACGATAATTGTTATATATTAGTTTTTCGAGCGTTTTCCCGCAAAAATAAAAACATATATCACAAAGTGTCTTTATTAAAGTTCATATTTTTATCCGATCTATAATTGTTCATATATATATATATATATGTATATATATATATATATGTATATATATATATGTATATATATATATATATATATATATATATATATGTATGTATATATATATATGTATATATATGTATGTATATATATATATATATATATATATATATAGTGGTAGGATCAAGAGGGAAGTAACCAATCGGGGGAAGCGGGGGGAAGCAAAAACTTTTTTTTCGTTTTTTGAAAAAACTTTGTTCACGAACATTATAGATGAGATGAAAATATGAACATTTAGTAGAGACACTTTGTGATAAATGTTTTTATTTTAGCGAAAAAACACTCAAAGAAGTAATATATAACAATTATCGTGTTTTTCCAGTGTTTGTTGAGGTTTTAGCTATTGGGGTTTAGATATTAGGGTTTATAGGGTTTAGATATTAGGGTTTAGAAATTTAGGGTTTAGGGTTTAGATTTAGAGTTTAGATTTAGAATTTAGATTGAGTTTTTAACACGAACGGTTTAGAGTTTATGGTTTAGGGTTTGGTGTTTTGGGTTTATGGAATAAACCCAAAACACCAAACCCTAAACCCTAAACTCTAAATCGGGCTAAATTTTACTTCACAAAACATGAAGAAAAAAAAAACGTTCATATTCTTCACGAACAATATTATCTTGAATGTTATTTTTTTCGATCGTTTTTCCGCCTAAATAATACTACCTCCATCCCGCCACAAGTGTCCACATTTCTATTTTGGGATGTCTCATATCAAGTGTCCACTTTGTGTTTCAACCAATGAGAAGAGGTTATTCTGGAGAGAGAAGATTTCTGATTGGTGGAGAATGAAGTTATTGGGATTTTCTAAAACTGTGTGTAAAAAGTAAGTGGACACTTGTAATGGGACGGAGGGAGTAACATTCATTACGAAGTGTCTCTTCTAAATGTTCATATTTTCGTGTGATCTTGATGCCGGGAAAAAAAAATTCCAAAAAAACGAAGAAAAAAAAAATTGCTTCCCCCCGATTGGTTACTTCCCCATTGATCCTGCCCCTATATATATATATATATATATA
Source organism: Rutidosis leptorrhynchoides (assembly GCF_046630445.1). NCBI lineage: Eukaryota > Viridiplantae > Streptophyta > Magnoliopsida > Asterales > Asteraceae > Rutidosis > Rutidosis leptorrhynchoides. The sequence goes on along the minus strand of NC_092335.1, from coordinate 149,955,724 downwards.
TATATATATATATATATATATATATATATATATATATATATATATATATATATATATATATACACACGCATGTTTGTCTCTCTTAAAATCACAACCTCATAGTTGGAAAGTTACCCGATAACATTATGTCAATGATCCGTTGATATATGCGAAATAGATCACATTTATAGGACAAAAGTAAAGCAACTTATCATCATATCATATCATGTATAAATATAATATAAACTGAAAATTGTTATATACTCTTTCTTTCAGAAAATAGTTAAAGATTTGATCATATCAAACAATCTGGATCGTTTGATAAAAAAATGTTACTCCTTGTTAGATAAAAGTCGTACAATAAACTTTGGCATTTATATGGCTAAAGTCATGAGAATATGGTACATTTATTGTTTCTACCTAAAGGCTTACAAAATGATTGATAAATAACCCAAAAAAATAAGTAAACTTTACATTCACATTCACATATGACATATGTAAATCTAACATGCAATATTCTACCTTTTAAGGTTAGTACAAATGTGGCATAAGACATATGATTAATGATGATTAAATGATGATAAACAAAAAAGATTTCTGCCATGAACCAAATAAGAATATGCTAACTTTGATCTTTGTCAAGTTACTCTGAGATTTTGTGATAAAATTTAACTAATTTTCAACAAAATAACATTTAATTTAAATCCTTATACTTAAGGAATTCTTAAGCCACACTAATGTAGATTTAATGAGCCTTGAAGCTTAAAAAAGCTTCACAACATCGTCTTCTCTTACCGGGTACCTATGAATGCAATCAGCCCATGCACCATGTTTTGTAACTTCAATGTCTTTGTTACATTGCCAAACTGCACTATTGCATTTAAACCCACTCCCAAACCCTATTTGCCATACTCTATCTCCTTTTTTCATTCTCCCTTTTGCTTCCATATAACCAATCTCATACCACAATGAAGATGATGACGTGTTCCCAAACCGATGCAACGTCATCCTGGATGCTTCCACGTGTTCATGCGACAACCTCAAATTCTTTTGAAGCTCATCAATAACCGCACGTCCTCCTGCATGAATACAAAAATGATCGAACGCCTTTTTAAAGTCCGGAATGTAAGGTTTCATATCAAGCTTTAAAACCTTTCTCCCTAAAAGATTGAAAAGAAACAAGACTTGTTCGGAAAATGGAAGAACCAACGGTCCAATTGTGCTAATGTTCGACTTCAATGAGTTGCCCGCAATTAACATAAGATCTACATTTAATGCTATTCCAACATGACCTTCTTTGTCTTCTTCTTGTTGGACACAACGATACGATTTTTCATCGGATCCTTTGTGGGTCCGGACCACATGCAAAAGACTATACTTTGCATGGTTACGTTGTGACCTTTTATTGGTCAAAAGAATCGCTGCTCCTCCCATTCTGAACAGACAGTTTGGGAGGAGCATCGATCTTTCTTTTCCCAAGTAAGAATTTGGAGTTATAATTTCTGTACTAATCACAACTGCATATGATTCAGGGTGAACTTGAAGTAGATTTTTAGCAAAATCTATAGATATTAATCCAGCACTACACCCCATTCCGGAAAGGTTATAACTCTTGATATTACTTCTCATTTTAAACTTATTAACCACCATGGCTGAGATAGAAGGAGTTGGTGCAAAAAGACTACAATTAACGATTAAAATATCGATATCTTTCGGGTTAATCCCGGTTTGTTGCAACAAATTATCCATGGCTGAGAAAATGACTAACTCGGACTCATCTCTAGCATCCATAAAATTAGGTTTTGGTGGTAAATAATGCAATGGATATGGTAAACATGTTTCTTCACCTAAACCAGATCTTTCAAAGATTTTGACTTGAAATGCAATGCTTTTAGGTTGTGAGGCTAAAATTATTCTACCATGTTCAGCCGCCGTTGCATATGGTACACGAAGAATGGAAGGTGGTTTGAAACAAGCGAAATCGACTAAGTAAATGGTTCGAGGTTTGTTCAAGTAGAAGAAAGTGAGAATGGAGATGGTTATGAATGTGAAAATGAGTTTGTGGAATAAATTAAGATGGTTAAGAGGGTGGTATGGAGATTGTTTGTATATTTGAGCTAAGATAGCAAAGGTTAAGGTTAGTAAGAGAAGTTTAGGGACATGATCAATGAAATAGTGATAGGTTTGTTTAAGTGACTTGAACATTGTGATAAAAGATAGTGATAAATAGAGAAATGGATAGTTCAGACAAGTGAAATTGATGGGGTATATGAAGGAAAGGGGAAGGTGAAGATTTATTAATGAGTGGATGGGAGAAAGTTAAATTTAATGGGATGGAAGGGGAGCTAGGCAGATAAGAAGATTTAATAAGCTTTTTATTATTATTTTCTTATACATATACATTATAATAATTATAATTATATATCTATACATATATATACATTAAAAAAGTTTTTGGCACATGTCATTTTTTTAATACTCATTAATTACATGAAATTTTCGTAACTAAACTTTCTTTAATTATATATATATATATATATATATATATATATATATATATATATATATATATATATATATATATATATATATATATATATATATATAGGGGCAGGATCAATGAGGAAGTAACCAATCGGGGGAAGCAAAAAAAAAAAAAAAATTTCGTTTTTTTTTTAATTTTTTTTTTTCTGTCATCAAGATCACACGAAAATATGAACATTTAGAAGAGACACTTCGTGATGAATGTTATTATTTAGGCGAGAAAACGATCGACAAAAATAACATTCAAGATAATATTGTTCGTGAAGAACATGAACGTTTTTTTCCATGTTTTGTGAAGTAAAATTTAGCTCGATTTAGAGTTTAGGGTTTAGGGTTTAGGGTTTAGGGTTTGGTGTTTTGGGTTTATGGAATAAACCCAAAACACCAAACCCTAAACCCTAAACTCTAAACCGTCCGTGTTAAAAACTCAATCTAAATCCTAAATCTAAACCATAAACCCTAAATTTCTAAACCCTAATATCTAAACCCTATAAACGCTAATATCTAAACCCTAATATCTAAACTCCAATAGCTAAAACCTCAAAATACGCTCGAAAAACACGATAATTGTTATATATTACTTCTTCGAGCGTTTTCCCGCCAAAATGAAAACATTTATCACAAAGTGTCTCTACTAAATGTTCATATTTTCATCTCATCTATAATGTTCGTGAACAAAGTTTTTTTAAAAAACGAAAAAA